>NW_026558253.1:0-18860 GCF_026930045.1 Uloborus diversus
GCCCTATTAGGTGCCCTATTCCGGGTCGATTTGGTGCTTTTTATCGACACCAAAGTTTCAGAAATGTTTCGGACCCAAAGCCGTAGGTACGTTCAGGGGGGGTGGGGAGTGAGAGCATCCTTCTGAACATGACCCCCCCCCCTCTAAAATGATAGTCTGTATCCGCCCCTGCTTTTACCCAGGACCGACGAGAGGCTATGTTAGCCTAGCCGGAGATTATGAACCCCAGTTCGGCATCGGAGTAGAATAAATTTTATTAGTTTCATGAGGGTAGGGGTAGTGGGACCAGGCGATCAATCTGATTCGAGGTCTGCCTCGGCTTTAGATGGCCTTGTCTCTGTTTTTACCTACAGTTAGAACCAAGGCTTAACTTACACAGGTGCTCATGGGAGCTCTTTCCTGCATCTCTTTTCAATTTTACATTTAGTTTGCCCACTTTGGACGGAATTCTGACTATTTACGCATTGAAATAGCTAAAAGTTGCTATTTAATTTTGTTACGAATTGAGCTAAGTATTTTTTTAAAAAGTATTTCTAACATTAATTCGCATTGGTTTAATCTGACTCACTTTGTCCACCTTACAACAAGATCACGTTCAGTAAAAGAACATATCCAAATTGTCTGTTGTATACTTTAACTCCCGGCACTTTTTTTCCTTTTTCAACTCAAGTCAGGCTTGGTTGTTTTTCCAGCGGCTCAGTTGAGTCTCGAATGATTCAATTTTTACTTTCTTCTATATCTAATATATAGAAGAAAGTATTGGATTCGTGCAAATTTTCGAATTTCGAATTTTGACGGATTCGAACATTTTGAGGTGTGCTGAGTCCATTTCGACCATTTTTACTTTCTTCTATATCTAATATATAGAAGAAAGTATTGGATTCGTGCAAATTTTCGAATTTCGAATTTTGACGGATTCGAACGTTTTGAGGTGTGCTGAGTCCATTTCGACTATTTTTGGAAAATGTCTGTCTGTCTGTGTGTGTGTATGTGTGTGTGTATGTATGTGTGTATGTGTGTGTGTCACGTCTGTGTGTGACCAGTTTTTTGTGGCCGCTCTACAGCAAAAACTATCGCATAAAATTGAACGAAATTTGGTACACATATGTGACCCTATGTGAACTTGTGCCCATTGGTTTTTGGCGCGAATTCCTCCAAGGGGGGTGGAGCAATGGGACGTTTTTTGAGTTATGCGTGATTGCTATTCCTCAGGAAGTAACTGGCGGAATCAAACAAAATTTGGTCCATATGTTGCCCCTAACTGGAGCAGGTGCTGATTCAATTTTGGTGTCAATAGCTCAAACGGGGGTTGAGTTATAGAACGTTTTTTGTCGTGAATTGTGACTGCTGTATCTCAAGAAATAACGAACGGAATCAAACAAAAATTTTTTGACAAGTAGCCCTTAGTGGGTATAAGAGCTGATTTTATTCTGGTGTCAACAGCTAAAAAGGGGGTAGCGCAATCGCCCGTTCTTTTTTTCCATTGTGAGTGCCCTATCTCAAGAAGTAATGCTACGCTCTGTTTGAAATTTGGAATATATGTGAATCCATACGTAAACAGGCTTTGGTTCAATTTTGACTCCAATCGCTCCAAGAGGTGTTGATTTTTTTTTTTTTTTTTTTGCGAATAAAAATAGTTTTATTAATGCAACAATAAGAAAGATAAATCGTAATAGATTGTCGTCTGCGTATTTCTCGTGATTTTAATTGTATGGAAATGATCGGAAATATTATCTCAATGATTTAAAATTTTTAACTGTTGCCATCTTATGTTTTTTAATAAATAAAATATTTGTAATTAATTCACTTAAGGCTTTTAAAGTAACTTTCAATTTTCGCTCTTTGCTTTGCTTTTACAATAATTCAGACATTGGGATGGTCGTCAAGTTTTTGCATGTGTCATTTTGTTTTTGTTAGGAATATTGCTTCCTCGTCAAGCATGGGGAGGGATCAGAAAAAGGAAAAATATAGAAGAAAGTTTCGTGATGGCCACAACATACTAGTTGGAAAATGTCTGTATGTGTGTGTGTGTCACGTATGTGTGTGACCAGTTTTTGTGGCTGCTCTACAGCAAAAACTACCGCATGAAATTGAACGAAATTTAGTACATATATGTGCCCCTATGTGAACTTGTGCCCATTGGTTTTTGGCGCGAATTCCTCCAAGGGGGGTGGAGCAATGGGACGTTTTTTTGAGTTATGCGTGCTTGCTATTCCTCAGGAAGTAACTGGCGGAATCAAACAAAATTTGGCCCATATGTTGCCATTAACAGGAACAGGTGCTGATTTAATTTTGGTGTCAATAGCTGAAACGGGGGTTGAGCTATAGAACGTTTTTTGTCGTCGATTGTGACTGCTGTATCTCAAGAAATAATGAACGGAATGAAAGACTAGTATGTTGTGGCCATTACGAAACTTTCTTCTATATTTTTCTTTTTTTTCTGATCCCTCCCCATGCTTGACGAGGAAGCAATATTCCCAACAAAAACAAAATTACACATGAAAAAACTTGACGACCATCCCAATGTCTGCATTATTGCAAAAGCAAAGCAAAGAGCGAAAATTGAAAGTTATTTTAAAAGCCTTGCTTGAATTAATTACAAATATTTTATTTGTTAACAAACATAAGATGGCAACAGTTAAAAATTTTAAATCATTGAGATAATATTTCCGATCATTTCCATACAATTAAAATCACGAGAGTAGGGAGATAAGGCCGGTTCTGCCCCAAGAGGCGGCTCTGCGGCTATGAGCCGCCTCCTCCTCCCACTCTTCCTCCCACCGCCTCCTCCACTTCCTCCCCACCCCCTCCCGACCTTGGGGTTGACCCTCCCCACGACCGGGGCCGCCGCGAGAACCCGTAGAAGGTGACGAGGGTTTTTCCCGCGTTTTAGATATTTTTCCCGCGTTTTCGGACTTAGAATATTTTGAACTTGTTGCCATGGTATCCACAAAGTTTTTACTTTTTGGATGGCAACACTTGTTTGAGTTTCGGTTTTGGAATGGCAACACTTGTTGTCATGACAACCAGAGTTTTTAGTTTTCGGTTGGCAACACTTGTTGCTATGTTTTAACTTATGCTATGTTTAACGTCGGTGGCGCCATCTATTGAGATATTTCCGGACTTTGAATATTTCTGCGAATTTAATTATTTTTATTTTTACAGAGTGTTGAAGTTGGGAATCGAACACCCAAACTTTGAGTTAGCAAAAACGTATGCTAACCACTATGCTATATTTTTCATTACTCTTTCAGTCTTAATGTGAATCTGTACCATGACAACGAATATTACAATTAAATTAATTTTAAAACCATCAGTTAATTTACTCTTTAGTACTAATCATGGCATATCATTAACTGAATTTCAGCTCATAATTGAAACTATAATCATTATTATTATTTTTCATAATAACAAAGTTTTCACTTAAGTAAAGATTTATTTAAATACAACCCATTCGAGATTTTAGATTTATTTCAATGCTTTGTGGACTTGAAATATATTTTAAACTTTGATTTTCTTTTTCATGCATTTCAAACTTTATCCTTTTTATTTTTTCTAACTTGTTAAATTTTCTTTTTTCTTTGTCAAATTTACAAATATTTTTTCTAACTTGTAAAAATTTCGAAGAAATAATTTTCTTAACTAATTTTTTTTTTTTGACTTTCATACAACAAAATATTTTTTCTTACTTGTTAAATTTTCAAAGAAATAATTAACTTAAATATTCTTTCACACATTTTGAACTTTAACGTTTTTTCCTGTCATTTAGCACTTTGATTTTTTTTTCACTATTTTAGCGTTTTTCAATTATTTTCAGTCTTTAACTATTTTCTTAACTTTTTAGTCTTTAACTAATTTCAAGCATTTCAGACTTAGGTTATTTTTTCGTGATTTCGATTTTTTTTAGTATATTTTAGAGTTTGATCATTTTCTCGCTTGTTTTTACTTTATCGTTTTTTTTTTTCCCGATATTTTTAAACTTAGAAATTTTTCACAAGTAGTGACAGGAATCGAACCTTCAAATTTTTCAAAACGTTATCATGTCTTCAATTTTTGCAATCATGTCAAACTTGCAATCAATTTACTCGTAGTAGTAATTAACACTTATCATTAACAAATTTTCTCAGATTTTAAAAAATCAACTTAATTAATTTTTTCCAGTAAGCAAATTGCGCACTCAAGTTACATTCCAACACTGCATATATGCTTCAAGAGTTTCATTGAATTTATCACATTCCATTTAATTAACTCTAATAATTACTTTTTCATTAATACTTAACTTAATCATTTTATCATACATTTATTCCAGTTACAAAATTATGCTTAAAAGTTATTTATTTTTCTTAGCACAAGAGATTTTAACATGTTCCTACTAAAATGCTTTTCACTCTAGTTTGAGTTTACTAAAATAGCAACTCATTTACGATTTAGATTCATTTAATCGTCTTTGATTCTTTTTTCATTGTTAATATTTTAAATTATCACATACGTTATTATTTTTATACATTTATCCATTTAATTTTCGAAAATCTACAATCAATTTACTTTTCGTATTAATTAACACTTATCACTATCAAATATTTTCATGAATTTTAAAAAATTATCTTCTTAAATAATTTTTTACTGTAACCAAATTTCCCACTCAAGTTATATTTTATCACTACATATGCTTTTCATGAGTTTCACTTAATTTATCGCATTTCATTTAATTAGCTCTAATCATTATTTTTTATCATCGATATTTAAGTTAATCATATTTTCCTTTCTTTATTTTTTTTTTTTCATGCAAACACTCTTGATGGAATAAAACAAAATTTTCAACTTTCATGAATTAAATCCCCTCTGAATATTTTATTTTACTTTACCATACTTTACTATTTTACTTACTGCGTTTTACTATTTATCATTCATTACAGCTTTTCCAAAATATTACTTTACAACCAACCAATTTCATTAACAGAATTTTCATTACAATTTATAAATTTCACTTTTATTTAATTATTTTTACCTACGGTAAAATAAAACACATAACACAAAAATGTTAAACATCAATGAAGTACCCAAGAAATGTTAAAATTATAAGTCGAGTATCAAAACTTCATGTCAGCAAATTTTAAAAATAGACTTACCGAAAAATAACTTCTACTGAAATTCATTTCAAAACTTGGAATCAATTTACTCTTAGCATTAATAAACACTTATCATTAAGAAATTTTCATGGATTTTAAAAATCAACTTATTTAATTTTTTTCCAGTAAGCAAATTTCGCACTCAAGTTACATTTCATCACTTTATATGCTTTTCAAGAGTTTCACTTAATTTATCACATTTTATTTAATCAACTCTATTAATTATTTTTTTGATTAGTATTTAACTTAGTCATTTTATCGCATAGTGTTTTACTTTATTATTTTTTTTTTTTTTCATACAAGCACTCTTGTTAGAATAAAACAAAATTTTCAACCTTCATGAATTAGAATCACTTTGGCTATTTCATTTTCCCAATAATATTTTACTTTAACAACTAATTTCTTTAACAAAATCGATATCATTTATTTTAGTCTTTATCCTTTTCGAACGATACATTCAAATGGACAGCTATACGTTAAATTAAGAAACTTAATCTAAATGTTGACAAATTAAGTTATAGCTAAATACTGACTAAAATTAAGTACAAAAGACTAACCTTTTTGGGGTGAAATCCCTCAAGTACCAGCTATCGCGAAGTTATTTAAAAACAGTGAATGAAATTGTAATAAGTGGATTGTTAATTATAA
This sequence comes from Uloborus diversus, assembly GCF_026930045.1. Classification (NCBI taxonomy): domain Eukaryota; kingdom Metazoa; phylum Arthropoda; class Arachnida; order Araneae; family Uloboridae; genus Uloborus; species Uloborus diversus. The sequence continues at coordinate 5,778 of NW_026558253.1, forward strand.
CTCAATCTCACAAAATTACAATTACATGCATGTTTTATTTGAAATCGCTGCATACGGCTGGCTGCCCATCGTCGATTTGCAGAACGCATGCCGTGATATCGCAAATCAACTCGGCTGTTGAAAGAAACTACCGTAATCCCACAGCACTTCGGATCGTCCACACACACACATCGAGGCGAATTGAGAAAATGACTTTATCAATATTGCTATCTACCCCTTTACCGATAACAGATAACAAACCCCACGTGCTAGTATTATTCACCACCTGGCCTACGTCTTTCAAGTGATGTCACTGTTTCTGACCAATTAAAATTAGTTCACGTTTCTCAAATATCAAGCACATAGATCGGCAATAGCCTGATGTCAGGTTTTCCAAACAAAATTTTAGATTTTAATTCGTAGTTTCGAATTAATTTCTTTTTCATTTCAAACTTATAAAAAAAATTTCCAGCTTGTAAGAATATTTCTTTCAAAAACAGATTTTTGATTCAAAACAGTATTTTTCAAACTTGTAATATTTTTCTACTTAGAAAATGAAATCAAAAATTTTTGTTTTCTTTAATCATATAAAATGTTTTTAAGAAATAATTTCTCAAACTTGTAATATTTTTCCACTAATTAAAAAAAAAATCAATTTTTTTTTTCAATCATATAAAAATAAATTTTTAATCTTACAACAGTAAATTTTTCCGCAAAAATATTTTTTTCAAATCAAAATAATAATAATATTTTTGTAACATATTGTTTTTTTTCCTTTCAATCTTTTTTTTTTTTTTTTCAAAAATTTTCAAACTTACAAAATAAAATTTTTTCAACTGAATCTTCAAACGAAATGCTTTAATTAAATTTAAAACTCAATATCACTTTACTCTTAGTATTAATAACCAATAGCACTTAACCATTTACTCTTTGCACTCTAAGTATTAATTAACACACACGCATTAGAAATAATAATAATAATGTTTAAGATACTTACAAATCATCTACTCAAGCTTTCAAATATCCATCTAGCATGTTATTGTTCATTCGTGTGAGGGAACTTGTAATAAAACTTTACTTATCAACCGAAATTATAAGCGAAAATATCGCATTTTTTAGCACTTAATATAATCCTACAATTAACAAATTGATTTTAACTTTGAATTTAAGAAAAATAAAAACTATTACACACTTAGTAACATATCTATCGATGTATATTATTTCATGACAAATCACAAATAGGTGAGGATCTTTTATCGATCATGTGACCAACTAAGTTAAGAAAGAGCGTTCTTATCTCATATGAGAATTTATAAGTCTTTAATATTTCTCTTTAATGTAAGTGTATTGATACGTACGAGTTTGTGTATGTGAATATAACTGTGTATTGTTTTCAAACCATTGTCATGTTTAAGCTTTACGGTTCTAATTTTGACTTTCCACTTAGCATTATTTGAAGTCCTTCGCATGCATTAAACTATAGAAATATTACAAAAATTATATTTTCATTCAGTCTTAATTACAAAACCATACAATAAGATGAAGACAACACCGATAGTATAAAGATTACTTACAATAAAGTGCATATAAAAAATATATGTAAGAGTGATTTCAAAGTATAATCCATCAACCATATTCAACAACTCAATCAAAACACAAGTCTCTTTTAAAATGATAAACACAATTTATTCACACACACAGTAAAAGACAATTAAAAAAACTTTCATCTTTAAGTAAAACTCTTCAAAACTTTCAAGCGTATTTTTAACATCGATTGCATCAAATAAATCAGACACATGACATTTTAAACATGGACTATCAACATTCAAAGTAACGAAGTCACGAGTCAAGTTTTCCCAATTAACATTAAAAAGAGCCCGTTCGAAAAAAGTGTCGAACTTTCGACCCCTTGTTAATGATTCACATTCATGCACTCTCATGTAAAAAATGAATCCATTTTTACAATCCACACATTCTTTTTTAGAAAGGTAGTTTATGTTGCATATGAGCTCATCAAATAGTCACTTACGTAGAGAATCAGCCAGTTTACGAACTTCTTGTGATGTATATGTGCTGATTTTATCACATCGACAATCACAGGGATATTTTTTCTCAATTTCCGAAAGGATGTACTCTTTTAGAGTATAAGTCATAAGTTTGTCTTTGACACTACGTGAGATACAAGGGGACGCGTAGCACAATTTGTCAATCTGGCTTTCCAAAAGTAGAACTCTATCAGGCATCAACTGGAACACTTCTCGTTTCAGTTTGAACAATCTTTGCACACTAACACAGATGTTACCATTCGCACTCGACTCTCCTTTTTTATAACAAAAGCGAAATCACGGTCTTCGATTAATTTTTGATTTACATTTTTACGTAGGCTTGAAATAAGTGATCTCCACACATCTGGTTCTAAGGAAATACCATCCATAGTTGGTCGAAAAATACCATCTTTCCCACACGTATATCTTCTAATATGCACGCGTGTACGTTTCCGAAAAGTATTCACCTAAAGTGAAAATACAATCACCCAAGTGTATCATATCATCAGGCTGTGGAGAAGCCTCAATGTTCATTTTCATGTTCGTTGCATCCCATCTGTTCATCTTCAGGCTTCAAAGTTTCAGAATGATTTTCACCAGCGTTAGTCATTCTTAACTCTCATAGGATTAGGAGTCACAATACTAAAACAACTTCCTGTGAACTTAAAAAATAAATCAAACTAGGTTTTAACACTAGCTGGTGAAGAAAAATCCTAAGTACATAGAATAAAATTTCACGATCTCTTTCAAAGCTCAGAATCACCCTGAAAATGATTCTCCAAACATCCACTATAAACCAATGAATATTCACTTTAACCAATGAGAAGTGTACATAAATCTCTTGCTACTGACGTCATAGAATATCACATGAACTTTTGAGCAGAATCGAGTTGTTTTACACAGTATTCAGATTTTTAGAAAATGCTAACACTTTGACTTCCAAATTCATCCTGACCTACTACGAGTAATTTTAAGATGGTAGCAGGTTTTCACATCACATCGAATGCCGATGACGTTTTCGCATCTCACGCATGACATGATCAATCACGTGTAATTGATCATGTCAATTTGCATGAGATGCGAAACCGTCATCGGCATTCGATGTGATGTGAAAACCTGCTACCATCTTAAAATTACTCGTAGTAGGTCAGGATGAATTTGGAAGTCAAAGTGTTGGCATTTTCTAAAAATCTGAATACTGTGTAAAACAACTCAATTCTGCTCAAAAGTTCATGTGATATTCTATGACGTCAGTAGCAAGAGATTTATGTACACTTCTCATTGGTTAAAGTGAATATTCATTGGTTTATAGTGGATGTTTGGAGAATCATTTTCAGGGTGATTCTGAGCTTTGAAAGAGATCGTGAAATTTTATTCTATGTACTTAGGATTTTTCTTCACCAGCTAGTGTTAAAACCTAGTTTGATTTATTTTTTAAGTTCACAGGAAGTTGTTTTAGTATTGTGACTCCTAATCCTATGAGAGTTAAGAATGACTAACGCTGGTGAAAATCATTCTGAAACTTTGAAGCCTGAAGATGAACAGATGGGATGCAACGAACATGAAAATGAACATTGAGGCTTCTCCACAGCCTGATGATATGATACACTTGGGTGATTGTATTTTCACTTTAGGTGAATACTTTTCGGAAACGTACACGCGTGCATATTAGAAGATATACGTGTGGGAAAGATGGTATTTTTCGACCAACTATGGATGGTATTTCCTTAGAACCAGATGTGTGGAGATCACTTATTTCAAGCCTACGTAAAAATGTAAATCAAAAATTAATCGAAGACCGTGATTTCGCTTTTGTTATAAAAAAGGAGAGTCGAGTGCGAATGGTAACATCTGTGTTAGTGTGCAAAGATTGTTCAAACTGAAACGAGAAGTGTTCCAGTTGATGCCTGATAGAGTTCTACTTTTGGAAAGCCAGATTGACAAATTGTGCTACGCGTCCCCTTGTATCTCACGTAGTGTCAAAGACAAACTTATGACTTATACTCTAAAAGAGTACATCCTTTCGGAAATTGAGAAAAAATATCCCTGTGATTGTCGATGTGATAAAATCAGCACATATACATCACAAGAAGTTCGTAAACTGGCTGATTCTCTACGTAAGTGACTATTTGATGAGCTCATATGCAACATAAACTACCTTTCTAAAAAAGAATGTGTGGATTGTAAAAATGGATTCATTTTTTACATGAGAGTGCATGAATGTGAATCATTAACAAGGGGTCGAAAGTTCGACACTTTTTTCGAACGGGCTCTTTTTAATGTTAATTGGGAAAACTTGACTCGTGACTTCGTTACTTTGAATGTTGATAGTCCATGTTTAAAATGTCATGTGTCTGATTTATTTGATGCAATCGATGTTAAAAATACGCTTGAAAGTTTTGAAGAGTTTTACTTAAAGATGAAAGTTTTTTTAATTGTCTTTTACTGTGTGTGTGAATAAATTGTGTTTATCATTTTAAAAGAGACTTGTGTTTTGATTGAGTTGTTGAATATGGTTGATGGATTATACTTTGAAATCACTCTTACATATATTTTTTATATGCACTTTATTGTAAGTAATCTTTATACTATCGGTGTTGTCTTCATCTTATTGTATGGTTTTGTAATTAAGACTGAATGAAAATATAATTTTTGTAATATTTCTATAGTTTAATGCATGCGAAGGACTTCAAATAATGCTAAGTGGAAAGTCAAAATTAGAACCGTAAAGCTTAAACATGACAATGGTTTGAAAACAATACACAGTTATATTCACATACACAAACTCGTACGTATCATTACACTTACATTAAAGAGAAATATTAAAGACTTATAAATTCTCATATGAGATAAGAACGCTCTTTCTTAACTTAGTTGGTCACATGATCGATAAAAGATCCTCACCTATTTGTGATTTGTCATGAAATAATATACATCGATAGATATGTTACTAAGTGTGTAATAGTTTTTATTTTTCTTAAATTCAAAGTTAAAATCAATTTGTTAATTGTAGGATTATATTAAGTGCTAAAAAATGCGATATTTTCGCTTATAATTTCGGTTGATAAGTAAAGTTTTATTACAAGTTCCCTCACACGAATGAACAATAACATGCTAGATGGATATTTGAAAGCTTGAGTAGATGATTTGTAAGTATCTTAAACATTATTATTATTATTTCTAATGCGTGTGTGTTAATTAATACTTAGAGTGCAAAGAGTAAATGGTTAAGTGCTATTGGTTATTAATACTAAGAGTAAAGTGATATTGAGTTTTAAATTTAATTAAAGCATTTCGTTTGAAGATTCAGTTGAAAAAATTTTATTTTGTAAGTTTGAAAATTTTTGAAAAAAAAAAAAAAAGATTGAAAGGAAAAAAAACAATATGTTACAAAAATATTATTATTATTTTGATTTGAAAAAAATATTTTTGCGGAAAAATTTACTGTTGTAAGATTAAAAATTTATTTTTATATGATTGAAAAAAAAAATTGATTTTTTTTTTAATTAGTGGAAAAATATTACAAGTTTGAGAAATTATTTCTTAAAAACATTTTATATGATTAAAGAAAACAAAAATTTTTGATTTCATTTTCTAAGTAGAAAAATATTACAAGTTTGAAAAATACTGTTTTGAATCAAAAATCTGTTTTTGAAAGAAATATTCTTACAAGCTGGAAATTTTTTTTATAAGTTTGAAATGAAAAAGAAATTAATTCGAAACTACGAATTAAAATCTAAAATTTTGTTTGGAAAACCTGACATCAGGCTATTGCCGATCTATGTGCTTGATATTTGAGAAACGTGAACTAATTTTAATTGGTCAGAAACAGTGACATCACTTGAAAGACGTAGGCCAGGTGGTGAATAATACTAGCACGTGGGGTTTGTTATCTGTTATCGGTAAAGGGGTAGATAGCAATATTGATAAAGTCATTTTCTCAATTCGCCTCGATGTGTGTGTGTGGACGATCCGAAGTGCTGTGGGATTACGGTAGTTTCTTTCAACAGCCGAGTTGATTTGCGATATCACGGCATGCGTTCTGCAAATCGACGATGGGCAGCCAGCCGTATGCAGCGATTTCAAATAAAACATGCATGTAATTGTAATTTTGTGAGATTGAGTTATAATTAACAATCCACTTATTACAATTTCATTCACTGTTTTTAAATAACTTCGCGATAGCTGGTACTTGAGGGATTTCACCCCAAAAAGGTTAGTCTTTTGTACTTAATTTTAGTCAGTATTTAGCTATAACTTAATTTGTCAACATTTAGATTAAGTTTCTTAATTTAACGTATAGCTGTCCATTTGAATGTATCGTTCGAAAAGGATAAAGACTAAAATAAATGATATCGATTTTGTTAAAGAAATTAGTTGTTAAAGTAAAATATTATTGGGAAAATGAAATAGCCAAAGTGATTCTAATTCATGAAGGTTGAAAATTTTGTTTTATTCTAACAAGAGTGCTTGTATGAAAAAAAAAATAATAATAAAGTAAAACACTATGCGATAAAATGACTAAGTTAAATACTAATCAAAAAAATAATTAATAGAGCTGATTAAATAAAATGTGATAAATTAAGTGAAACTCTTGAAAAGCATATAAAGTGATGAAATGTAACTTGAGTGCGAAATTTGCTTACTGGAAAAAAATTAAATAAGTTGATTTTTAAAATCCATGAAAATTTCTTAATGATAAGTGTTTATTAATGCTAAGAGTAAATTGATTCCAAGTTTTGAAATGAATTTCAGTAGAAGTTATTTTTCGGTAAGTCTATTTTTAAAATTTGCTGACATGAAGTTTTGATACTCGACTTATAATTTTAACATTTCTTGGGTACTTCATTGATGTTTAACATTTTTGTGTTATGTGTTTTATTTTACCGTAGGTAAAAATAATTAAATAAAAGTGAAATTTATAAATTGTAATGAAAATTCTGTTAATGAAATTGGTTGGTTGTAAAGTAATATTTTGGAAAAGCTGTAATGAATGATAAATAGTAAAACGCAGTAAGTAAAATAGTAAAGTATGGTAAAGTAAAATAAAATATTCAGAGGGGATTTAATTCATGAAAGTTGAAAATTTTGTTTTATTCCATCAAGAGTGTTTGCATGAAAAAAAAAAAAATAAAGAAAGGAAAATATGATTAACTTAAATATCGATGATAAAAAATAATGATTAGAGCTAATTAAATGAAATGCGATAAATTAAGTGAAACTCATGAAAAGCATATGTAGTGATAAAATATAACTTGAGTGGGAAATTTGGTTACAGTAAAAAATTATTTAAGAAGATAATTTTTTAAAATTCATGAAAATATTTGATAGTGATAAGTGTTAATTAATACGAAAAGTAAATTGATTGTAGATTTTCGAAAATTAAATGGATAAATGTATAAAAATAATAACGTATGTGATAATTTAAAATATTAACAATGAAAAAAGAATCAAAGACGATTAAATGAATCTAAATCGTAAATGAGTTGCTATTTTAGTAAACTCAAACTAGAGTGAAAAGCATTTTAGTAGGAACATGTTAAAATCTCTTGTGCTAAGAAAAATAAATAACTTTTAAGCATAATTTTGTAACTGGAATAAATGTATGATAAAATGATTAAGTTAAGTATTAATGAAAAAGTAATTATTAGAGTTAATTAAATGGAATGTGATAAATTCAATGAAACTCTTGAAGCATATATGCAGTGTTGGAATGTAACTTGAGTGCGCAATTTGCTTACTGGAAAAAATTAATTAAGTTGATTTTTTAAAATCTGAGAAAATTTGTTAATGATAAGTGTTAATTACTACTACGAGTAAATTGATTGCAAGTTTGACATGATTGCAAAAATTGAAGACATGATAACGTTTTGAAAAATTTGAAGGTTCGATTCCTGTCACTACTTGTGAAAAATTTCTAAGTTTAAAAATATCGGGAAAAAAAAAAAACGATAAAGTAAAAACAAGCGAGAAAATGATCAAACTCTAAAATATACTAAAAAAAATCGAAATCACGAAAAAATAACCTAAGTCTGAAATGCTTGAAATTAGTTAAAGACTAAAAAGTTAAGAAAATAGTTAAAGACTGAAAATAATTGAAAAACGCTAAAATAGTGAAAAAAAAATCAAAGTGCTAAATGACAGGAAAAAACGTTAAAGTTCAAAATGTGTGAAAGAATATTTAAGTTAATTATTTCTTTGAAAATTTAACAAGTAAGAAAAAATATTTTGTTGTATGAAAGTCAAAAAAAAAAATTAGTTAAGAAAATTATTTCTTCGAAATTTTTACAAGTTAGAAAAAATATTTGTAAGTTTGACAAAGAAAAAAGAAAATTTAACAAGTTAGAAAAAATAAAAAGGATAAAGTTTGAAATGCATGAAAAAGAAAATCAAAGTTTAAAATATATTTCAAGTCCACAAAGCATTGAAATAAATCTAAAATCTCGAATGGGTTGTATTTAAATAAATCTTTACTTAAGTGAAAACTTTGTTATTATGAAAAATAATAATAATGATTATAGTTTCAATTATGAGCTGAAATTCAGTTAATGATATGCCATGATTAGTACTAAAGAGTAAATTAACTGATGGTTTTAAAATTAATTTAATTGTAATATTCGTTGTCATGGTACAGATTCACATTAAGACTGAAAGAGTAATGAAAAATATAGCATAGTGGTTAGCATACGTTTTTGCTAACTCAAAGTTTGGGTGTTCGATTCCCAACTTCAACACTCTGTAAAAATAAAAATAATTAAATTCGCAGAAATATTCAAAGTCCGGAAATATCTCAATAGATGGCGCCACCGACGTTAAACATAGCATAAGTTAAAACATAGCAACAAGTGTTGCCAACCGAAAACTAAAAACTCTGGTTGTCATGACAACAAGTGTTGCCATTCCAAAACCGAAACTCAAACAAGTGTTGCCATCCAAAAAGTAAAAACTTTGTGGATACCATGACAACAAGTTCAAAATATTCTAAGTCCGAAAACGCGGGAAAAATATCTAAAACGCGGGAAAAACCCTCGTCACCTTCTACGGGTTCTCGCGGCGGCCCCGGTCGTGGGGAGGGTCAACCCCAAGGTCGGGAGGTGGTGGGGAGGAAGTGGAGGAGGCGGTGGGAGGAAGAGTGGGAGGGGGAGGCGGCTCATAGCCGCAGAGCCGCCTCTTGGGGCAGAACCGGCCTTATCTCCCTACTCACGAGAAATACGCAGACGACAATCTATTACGATTTATCTTTCTTATTGTTGCATTAATAAAGCTATTTTTATTCGCAAAAAAAAAAAAAAAAAAAAAAAATCAACACCTCTTGGAGCGATTGGCGTCAAAATTGAACCAAAGCCTGTTTACGTATTCATTCACATATATTCCAAATTTCAACCAGAACGTAGCATTACTTCTTGAGATAGGGTACTCACAATGGAAAAAAAGAACGGGCGATTGCGCTACCCCCTTTTTAGCTGTTGACACCAAAATAAAATCAGCTCTTATACCCACTAAGGGCTACTTGCCGATAAATTTTTCTTTCATTCCGTTCATTATTTCTTGAGATACAGCAGTCACAATTGACGACCAAAAAACGTTCTATAGCTCAACCCCCGTTTGAGTTATTGACACCAAAATTGAATCAGCACCTGTTCCTGTTAATGGCAACATATAAACCAAATTTTGTTTGATTCCGCCAGTTACTTCCTGAGGAATAGCAAGCACGCGTAACTCAAAAAACGTCCCATTGCTCCACCCCCCCTTGGAGGAATTCGCGCCAAAAACCAATGGGCACAAGTTCACATACGGGCACATATGTGTACCAAATTTCGTTCGATTTCATGCGGTAGTTTTTGCTGTAGAGCGGCCACAAAAAACTGGTCACACACAGACGTGACACACATACATACACACACACACACACACATACATACATACACACACACACATACATACATACACACACACACACACACAGACAGACATTTTCCAAAAATAGTCGAAATGGACTCAGCACACCTCAAAACGTTCGAATCCGTCAAAATTCGAAATTCGAAAATTTGCACGAATCCAATACTTTCTTCTATATATTAGATATAGAAGAAAGTAAAAAATTTATCGGCAAGTAGCCCTTAGTGGGTATAAGAGCTGCTTTTATTTTGGTGTCAACAGCTAACTAGTATGTTGTGGCCATCACGAAACTTTCTTTTTTTTTTTACTTTTTTATTTCTGATCCCTTCCCTTGCTTGACGAGGAAGCAATATTCCCAACAAAAACAAAATTACACATGCAAAAACTTGACGACCATCCCAATGTCTGAATTATTGCAAAAGTAAAGCAAAGAGCGAAAATTGAAAGTTATTTTAAAAGCCTTGCTTGAATTAATTACAAATATTTTATTTGTTAACAAACATAAGATGGCAACAGTTAAAAATTTTAAATCATTGAGATAATATTCCCTATCATTTCCATACAATTAAAATCACGAGAAATACGCAGACGACAATCTATTACGATTTATCTTTCTTATTGTTGCATTAATAAAAATATTTTTATTCGCAAAAAAAAAAAAAAAAAAAAAAATCAACACCTCTTGGAGCGATTGGAGTCAAAATTGAACCAAAGCCTGTTTACGTATGGATTCACATATATTCCAAATTTCAACCAGAACGTAGCATTACTTCTTGAGATAGGGCACTCAAAATGGAAAAAAAGAACGGGTGATTGCGCTACCCCCCTTTTTAGCTGTTGACACAAAAATAAAATCAGTTCTTATACCCACTAAGGGCTGCTTGCCGATAAATTTTTCTTTCATTCCGTTCGTTATTTCTTGAGATACAGCAGTCACAATTGACGACAAAAAACGTTCTATAGCTCAACCCCCCTTTGAGTTATTCACACCAAAATTGAATCAGCACCTGCTCCTGTTAATGGCAACATATGGACCAAATTTTGTTTGATTCCGCCAGTTACTTCCTGAGGAATAGCAAGCACGCGTAACTCGAAAAACGTCCCATTGCTCCACCCCCCTTGGAGGAATTCGCGCCAAAAACTAATGGGCACAAGTTCACATAGGGGTACATATGTGTACTAAATTTCGTTCGATTTCATGCGGTAGTTTTTGTTGTAGAGCGGCCACAAAAAACTGGTCACACACAGACGTGACACACATACACACACACACACAGACAGACAGACATTTTCCAAAAATGGTCGAAATGGATTCAGCACACCTCAAAACGTTCGAATCCGTCAAAATTCGAAATTCGAAAATTTGCACGAATCCAATACTTTCTTCTATATATTAGATATAGAAGAAAGTAAAAAGGGGGTGGCGCAATCTCCCGTTCTTTTTTTCCATTGTGAGTGTACTATCTCAAGAAGTAATGCTACGTTCTGGTTGAAATTTGGAATATATGTGAATCCATATGTAAACAGGCTTTGGTTCAATTTTGACGCCAATCGCTCCAAGAGGTGTTGATTTTTTTTTTTTGTTGCGAATAAAAATAGCTTTATTAATGCAACAATAAGAAAGATAAATCGTAATAGATTGTCGTCTGCGTATTTCTCGTGATTTTAATTGTATGGAAATGATCGGAAATATTATCTCAATGATTTAAAATTTTTAACTGTTGCCATCTTATGTTTGTTAACAAATAAAATATTTATAATTAATTCAAGCAAGGCTTTTAAAATAACTTTCAATTTTCGCTCTTTGCTTTGCTTTTGCAATAATTCAGACATTGGGATGGTCGTCAAGCTTTTGCATGTGTAATTTTGTTTTTGTTGGGAATATTGCTTCCTCGTCAAGCATGGGGAGGGATCAGAAAAAAAACAAAAAAAAGAAAAATATGGAAGAAAGTTTCGTGATGGCCACAACATACTAGTTTGTTTTAGGCTTTAACTTGTAAGATACATTGACATGTCATTTAAAATGCTGCGTGTTACAAATGAGCAACTCACTTTGTAAAAAGTTAATTTTTTATTTTCGTGATGTCATTTCATTGTAAATAACATAAGATACATGATAAATAAGTTAGTTTAGCTTCAGCTCTTTCTGGTGTTGCACGAAATAAATTAAAAATAACTAAAGTAATTTTTATTGAGCCAACTCCGTTCTGGTTGAAGCTTCCAAAGAATCGTAACAAGCTGAGTGCTAATGAATGCTTTCAGCTCAACAAATTTTGCCTCAAAATAGAAATTGAAATCACTGCCCAAACGAACAGAGCCCGATGGGAGGTCACGAGAAATTACTGTAACCTCCGCCCTCGCCCCTCCAAAAAAAACTTTATTCGACCAATTTTGTCAACGATTCGGAAAATTTGGAAATTTTTCCGAATTTAGTTGCAAATTTGCAAATCCTCCGATGTACTTTCGCGAGCATATTCGTATTTTAACACTCGGTAAAACTTTGACTTCCATTCAGCAAATTGAAAATTTCCGCCCTCCTATAAATTTAAGTTTGGGGCGCCCTGAAAACAAATTAAATTTTGTAATTTTTACCATCTTATCCAAAAAAAAAAAAACATTCAGTTTATTGTTGGCAATATTTTTTTTAGCAATCACGATTGCTTATTGTTCTCACTTGACTGTTTTTGGCGTACTATCATTTTATTTTCCCACCACCACTCTCCGCACCATCACCGTCGACCGGCTCCTCACGATCCTGCTCCTATAGCGAAAGCCGTCTCCAGGTTGCATCCATATCCTACACACACGCACATACATGCACAACTACACACACACACACACACACACACACATACACACACGCATACATACAGACACCTACATATACACACACACAAAAACATACACACAACTACCCACACATTCATGCCTGCACACAGACACAAACACATATGCCTACACACAAAAACACATACCCCCCACACTCAAACACACACGCCTACATTCACACACTCGTGATTGCGAAAAACATAATTTGAATTCAAGATGTCAAAATTCAAGTTAATTTTTCTTTTTTTTTCTTTATTTTATTTTGTGTAACATTTCATTTTGGCCCTTTATTTATTTTTTATTTTTACACAACCACCCACACTGGTACGTC